>NC_048314.1:4235899-4266312 GCF_013100865.1 Trachemys scripta elegans
GAGGGAGGGACAGCTGGGGGGTGTAGTCCCAGCTCGGGTAGATGTATAGCGCTATCTCTGCTTGTGGCAGGTGGGCTCCAGCTGGCTGCTCAAGTACATACCCGGGTAGCGCATCGGACTGTACTCAAGCGGCTAGTCCATCCGTGTCACAGTGGCCATGCTGCTATTTCAGCGTGAGCAGTGCTAGCACAGCTACTGTGCTCCACAGAGATACCCAGTGAGCTTCTTCCTCCAGCAAACCCGAACAGCGCAGTCAGTAACGAAGCAAGCAGCTGTCGTCCACCAGGCAAAGAAGTATGTGCACCCCTAGGAACGGACTGCCAGGGCTGGCCGGGGGAGGGGGGCAAGAACAAAAGCTGCAGCTTGCACTGGGTGCCCCATTTGAGGACCCGCAAGCCAAGTGGCATGACCTGGAGTCACAGTGCCAGTCAGTGAAGTTTGGCTCTGCTCTTGGCCTCTGTGATATCTTGTAGCAGTGAGTTCCACAGACTAAGTATGTGTTGTGTGAAAACGTATGTTAGGTCATCCTGCTTTTTGGCAGGAGCTGGACTTCTGGAACAGGTAATGGGACATGAGGCTTTTCGCCTCTTCGTCACCTAAAAGTTATTGGCCATTTGATAGCCCCTGTATGCCATGAGTTTGGTGGTCTCAGACCACTTCCTAGTGACCAAGTGTCTCACAAATAACCTCCACTACATCTGAGACTAATTAAAGGGCTGTTGGCACCAATTGGCACCAATTTACCCAGCGGAGGGCTTGGCCCTAAGGTATGAACAGGCCACAGATACTGACATGCCTTCTCCCTCTTCGAAAGGGGTCCCTCTGAGTCCAGGTGGGGCACACAGGTGGACAGGGGGCTCCAGAACTGGCTACTTGCACCAAACATGGAACATTAAAGTAAAATCAAATGTAACAAAGCGGCGTCTTCATGGGGTCTTTCCTCGGCTTAGAAGCTAACCCCTTGCGCCAGGGGTGGCTCTAGCTTTTTTGCTGCCCCAAGCACGGCTGTCAGGCTGCCTTCAGCGGCTTGCCTGCGGGAGGTCCACTGGTCCCGCGGATTCGGTGTACCCGCCGCTGAATTGCCGCCGAAGCCGCGGGACTGGCGGACCTCCCGCAGGCATGCCACCGAAGGCTGCCTGACTGGCGCCCTCACAGGGACCGGCAGGGCGCTCCCCGTGGTTTGCCGCCCCAGGCACGCACTTGCTGCTCTGGTGCCTGGAGCCGCTGCTGCCTTGCGCCCATTTCGTTCTACTGAACCCTAGGCTCCTTACAAGTCTACTGTCGTCATAGCCACAAGCACATCAAGAGACATCAGCGCTGGTGAAGGGCCATCTCCCAAGGTGGCTGAGAAAGCCAGGCTGGGCCCTTCTGAAGAGCTGCCAGCCTGAGCAGCACGCGCCCCCTTAATCCAGCGGCCTGGATCCCACAACGAACGTGGAGTTCCAGACTGCACTTTCTGGAGGGACACCTAACGCTCCAGCACAACTCTCTGCAGACCCAGGAAATTCAGCTTGTGAGGTTCCATCCAGCCCCATTGACTCACCTTGGGTTCAGGTTGGGTCTCGCTAGGAACACATTCACCTGCACCAAGGGACAGGACAGGAGAGCGTTAGTAGGATGGGAGATAGGAGATGGAAGCTGTTGGTGGAGAGAGGCAGCTCCTAACAGGCCTGCCCAACTCTGTCCAGTTTACCCCTATCATCGCCGGACACATGTGCACTCTGTCTACAGGGATAAACTCTACTGACTTCCAGGAGGCCCCATGCTCCCCCCAAGTCTGCATGCAGAGTGAAGCTTAGGAATCCCACCACTCTTCCATGCTATCTGCATGGCCCCTTCGTGGGGGCTGATCTGAACTACATGGAACTGGCACGGGCAAGAGCGGGCGGAGTGAGGGCAGGAGGAATGGGCAGGTGCAGCTGGTTGGGCCCTTGGATTCTCTCCCACCACCCCAAGACCTATGTGACAGAAGTGAAGGCAGCCCCAGACTGTAGTACCAGGCATTGCTAGAGAATAGGCTGGCAAGGCTCTCATGGACCATGCAGCGTATCTGTGTCCCCATAGTGCACATGAACAGAAAGGCTAGAGCATTTGGTCAGCTTCTTGAGAAAAGTGCAAATTAAGTGCCCAATCAAAAACCACTTAAGCCAACAATGAACTTGAAGATGCCAGTCCACATCAGAGCCTTCCCAGGAATGTGGCTTGGCTGGTAAAAACGGAGTCATGCATGGACATGTGACTTGCCCATGTGACTCCAAAACTCCATCTTAGAGCTGGACTTTGCATAGGAGAGAGGAGTGGGGTCTCCACCCACAAGAGATAGTCTATTTAAGCCTGTGGGAGACCCCTCCATGTGGTCTTCAGCTGGCTAAAGAGAGAGCCTCCCCACCCCCAAGGAGACCTGAAAGAAACTGGAACAAAGGACACTCCCTACAGGGGGTGGGAGTGATTGCTGGACCCAGACTAGGAGACTAGTCTGTAAAAGGAAGCTTACTGGGTGAGGTTTTTATCTGTATTCAGTTTCTTAGATATAGACTTGCATGTTCTATTTTATTTTGCTTGGTAATTCACTTTGTTCTGTCTGCTACTACTTGGAACCACTTAAATCCTACGTTCTGTATTTAATAAAATCACTTTTTACTTGTTAATTAACTCAGAGTATGTATTAATACCTGGGGGGGGGGGCAAACAGCTGTGCATATCTCTCTATCAGTGTTATAGAGGGCGAACAATTTATGAGTTTACCCTCTATAAGCTTTATACGGGGTAGAATGGATTTATTTGGGATTAGACCCCATTGGGAGTTGGGCATCTGAGTGTTAAAGACAGGAACACTTCTGTGGGCTGCTTTCAGTTAAGTCTGCAGCTTTGGGGCACGTGGTTCAGACTCCAGGTCTGTGTTGGAGCAGACGGGCATGTCTGCTTCAACAAGACAGGGTGCTGGAGTCCCAGGCTGGCAGGGAAAGCAGGGACAGAAGTAGTCTTGGCACATGAGTTGGCAGTTCCCAAGGGGGTTTCTGTGATCCAACCCGTCACAACAGGGATTCCGCAACCTCCCTCACTAACCTATTCTAGTGCTTCACTGTCCTAACAGCCAGCCTAAATCTCCTTTGCTGCAGATTACCCCCATTCCTTCTTGTCCTGCCTTCGTGGACACTGTGATCTTTATAACAGCCCTTAACATGTCTGAAGCCTGTTGTCAGATCCCCTCTCAGTGTTCATTTCTCAAGACTAAGCAGGCCCAGTTTTCTGAACCTTTCCTCACAGGTCAGGTTTTCTAGACCTTTAATCATTTTTGTTCCTCTCCTCTGGACTCTCCCATTTGTCCACATCTTTCCTAAAGTGCGGCACCCAGAACCGCACACAGCACTCCAGCTGGGCCTCCCCAGTGCCAAGCAGGGCAGGGCAGGGCAGTTACCTCCTGTGTCCATAGGGAGCTCCCCATCAAGTGATTCAAATGCAGAGTGACTGTGTGTCCTAGTTCAGCCCTTCCAATGCCACAGCCCATGCACCCCCTTGGGGCCTAGGATCACACTACAGATAGTCAGCCTCAGTTTCCCCTCTTGGAGTGTTCAAATAAAATGTCCCTCAGGCTTTCCCTTGGCCAGAAGGACTCCTCCTTGGGGACTGGGTTAATTCATATGAAATAAACTACAAATAAAACTCAAAATCCAAGTCCCAACCCCAGGTTTCTCTTCCTCCTCCCAGGCTCCCTGCCTAGGGCAGCTGCCTGGTTTCAGGCGTCTCTCTGCAGAAGCCTTTCATCACACTCTGCAACAGCTTCCCCCACTGTAGCCTCATGCTGCTCTCCCCAGGCACTCCCCCTCCCCGCACTGTGCACTCCGTGGTGGCGAGCCGCCCTGGTACAGCCCCTGGTTCTTGCCCTTTTCCTTCTCCACCAGGGGGGCTCAGCAGAGCTGCTGCTGCAGTGAGCTGAACAGGGTGTGGACTGTCACTCACCAGGGACCTCTCTGGCCAACTAGCACATGAGCTCATGGAGGGGATTCTGTCTAACTCGTCAGTGGAAACGCATGCAACCTCACTGGTAGGGAGTGCAAGTGGGAGGAGTGGGAGGAACTCCCCCTCCCTCCCGGGGGACTCCTGGCATTCAGGAGCTGGGCAGCATGTGTGGGCAATGATCCAGCAGCCGAGTGAGGGTGCTAGTGACACGTCAGGGCTGGGAATGGTGACAAGGTTCCCATTCTACACAAGAGTGGGAAATGATGCTGCTTGGGGGTGCACTATGCCTAAGCCTCCTGGAGGCCTGCAGCTGTCTAACTAACCCATGCCCATCATCACAGCATCCGGTCACCTGTGAGCCCATCATGCAGCTCTGTTCTGGACTGTAGCTGAAGGTGCGTGGGGCCTGGGAGCCTGATCCATTCAGAGACGGCCCAGTCACCTTGTCTCCACACAGCTCCTCTCTGCTACTTCTTACTCACCACAGATCTCTCTTCCTTTCTCCCGCTTTCCTGCCTCTTGTCCATCCCTTCAAGCCCCTGGATGACTTCTCTTCTCTGCTCTTCCAACCTACCTGTGGCACTACACCCCTTATTCTTCATAGTAATATTATTATGATATGATTTTGGCATAATTATGATGTATTTTTTGCAAGATAAGGCATGTGAGATATCATTGGAAAGTTTATGATTTACTGAATATGATTATCCTATTTGTATGCATGTATCATTTCGGTATCTGAAGTTAGGAATATTGTCTATGCATCTATTACAAATGTGTTTACATCTGGGGAATGCCCACTAGACAGAATGCAATCAGTCTAGATGGCTGGCTGGGAAGGGCCAGTAGGAAAAACAGAAGGTCTTAGAAGATGCTAATCTCCCACCAGGGAGCCTTCCTGGGGGCCTTCCTGAGGATGCTACAAACAGCCTACAAGTCATGGCTGCTGTGTCCCTACAGGGGCATGTGACCAAATCACCTGGTACTGTTTTTCCACTGACCAGGTGTGGGAACTAAGAGAGGAGACAAAAGGTTCCCGCCATATACAAAAGCTATTTAAGGCAGGGGAGTGACACAATTGTGGTTCTCCACTGACTCCCCACCCAAGAAGATTGCTGGAAACACCTGAGAAACGAAGACTAGACTAAGGGAGAAGGGCTGAACCCAGGCTAGAGGGGTTTCTAGCCTGTGAAAAGAATACCTGGAAATTTAAGCTCAAACAAGTGCAGCTTGCCCTCAAGAATCTCTACAAACTGCCTAAAACAAAACTTAGGGTGAGAATTTGCTACTCACATCCAGTGTCTTTAGTATATTAGGCTTAGATTGTGTTTTAGTTTATTTGCTAGGTAATCTGCTTTGATCTGATTGCTATCACTTAAAATCTATCTTTTGTAGTTAATAAACTTGTTTTTGTTTTGTCTAAAACCAGTGTATGGGACTCAAAACTGGGGCCAGTAAGCTGCTGCATATCTTCCTCCACATCGAGGGAGGGGGCGAATTTCATAAGCTTGTGCTGTACAGTTCCCTGTGCAGCGTAAGATGATATAATTTTGGGTTTACACTCCAAAGGGGGGCGGAGGTGCATACCTGAGGAACTGTGAGGTGCCTTAGCTGAGCCTTCCCATGCAGAGAATCCCTAGATCTCAGCATGTGTGTGTAGCTGCAGCTGGGTGTGTCCCTACCTGTATGTGTGTTGGAGGGGGCTTGAGGGCCTGTCACAGCAATACAGTGTAAAGGGAGCCCAGGCTTGTGGGTCAGGCAGACTCAGTGGTACGCCAGTTCCAGGTGGCATCCCAGGGGGAACCCGTCACACAGACATGCTGCATTCTCCCTCCCTGCTGTCGGGCTAGAGCGGACAGTGTGGTCTGGAAAGAGTGGGCGAGTCACAGAACATACAGACCATGGAGGTGCCTGAGGCCAAGGGGAGGAGGGGGGCCCTGCAGTGACACTCTGATCATAGCTGGGTTACCTTTGTTAATCATGATGAAGATGGAGTCCTCAGGAATCCCCATCTCCTGAGCAAACTGCCTGAAATCCACAATAAGGTCTTCTCGCAGCTCCGGGCTCCTGCCTGGAGAGAACCCAAACTTCAGCAGGTGTGTGAGTGGTGTCTGGGTTGGGAGAGGGTCTGAAATCCCACCCCCACATCCCTCCCACAAAGCTCCTGCAGCTCAAGGCAGGCCCACTCTGAACAAGCTTCCCCTCCCCAGCTCAGTGTGTGGAACACACCATTTAGGTACCAGGTCAGATCTTTGCTCCATCAGCCTGTCCCCAGCAATGGCCAAGTACTTGTAAGGACCAATATTTGTATTGCACCTCAATCCTGATGAGACACAAACCTTGACACCCCAGCCCTGGGCCTCTCCTGAGCAGACCCTGCCAAAGCCAGATCAAATGACCCCCAATTGGGGGGATAATTGTGTGGGGACTCAGGCCTCTTGTGACCAAAGTTGGGCTGGTCCAGACTCTCCAGTTTGGAACAGGTGTTGAGCCCCACACAGCTCAGATCATACAGCACCAGGGCAACAGCCTCACTGTCACCCCGTGATGGATGCAGGGGCCTGAGCACTTTGCGAATGCCACAGCCAGATGCCCTGGTCACAGACACGTACCATAGAGTTTGGCTGTAATGGTCAGTCCAAAGCTACTTTTCTTCTGCATTAGAATGATGGAGTATTCCTCATAGTTGGTGTGCACCACATAGGAGTCGATGGTCACGTCCCAGCCTGCAGAAAAGGAAATACACACACAGTCGCCAGTGGGCACTTCTCTAAACGGATGTGAAAAGGGGATAATCTGCCCTTTGAAAATGGGCTGGATGAAATGTGGCAGCTGGGCCAGGGTCCTAGCCTGTGCTATTTGCTGAACCTGGCTGCTTCTGCCTAAACCATGGTGGCTTTGAAGTAGCGCCAGTTTGAGCTAACGTGGCCTCACTGCAGGGAGATGTACCATCTGTGCAGGGCCCCAAGGCTACCCCACAGTGTATGCGCTGCACGTGACCTGATTTCACTGGCCATGATTCACTGCTCATTTTATACCCAGGTAACTTCACCGCATCTAAGAGAGTTAAAAACACTGGGCGAAAATAAACAAACAGCTTAAACTGATTCAAAAGAGAAACTGACAGGACTTTTATTTACGACTGCTGTTGGGGGATCTTCAAAGTTAGAGGAGGAAGAGATCTGGAACAGGATTGGCCACTGTACTACTTTCTTCAGACCTTTATCCCAAAGCCTGGATTTAAATGTCCTAAGCCACGGAGCTTCTACCACGCCCATTGGGAGACTGTTTCACAGTCTCTACTAGATTTCCATCCCAGGTAGCTGGTTGCATTTTGCTTCCCTTCGTTTCATCCCCGCCTTACTCCTTGCTGGGCTGTCGTCCCTTCTCTTTTTACATCAAGTTCTGCATCCAATGGTTCTAAGTACATGCAGCTCTAGGAGAAAACCAAAGTTGTCCTTCCCACACTTACTAGGGTTATAGTAGGTGTATTTTCCAGGTATGTCGGTTTTTTGGTACTCTCCAGAAACCTGCGTGCAGACACCTTGCCTGGGAAGGAGAGAGAAAACCTCTAATAACTGCAGCTATTCCCAGTCCCACTGCAACCACGGGCCATCAGAGTTCTTTAGTCACTGCCAAGTGATGCACTGTAGGCCCCTAGGGCTGTGGATCCATTGGCCCTGCCCTCACCCCAGCACCCATCACAAGAGACCTCCAACTCCCCCCGACTTTTGGCCCCAATGAATCTGGTGGACCTGGGCATCCACAGATGAGGAGGAAGGAGCAGGATTTGAGCCTGCATGACTAGTATAGTGGGACAGTACCGAGCAGTTTTGTCTCCTTTTATTTTGTACTGTCATTTTAAGGCTTTTTAGGCTTTGGTGCTGGAAGCAGGGAGGAGCCCGTGTAAACATCTTTTGATGCTGCCAAGTCAAAAGGTCCCAGGCACCTCCAGTCACATCAGCATTAGTCAAAGCTAGACTTGCTCCTCAGCTGGAGTAGATAACGGGTCTGCAATCAACTTGTGTGTCTGTTCAGGGGGTCCCTTAATCACGTGGGTAGGTTCTGAAGGTCTGTATTTCCATTGAAATTCATTCCCTCCTTCCAGGTTGCAATTCCAACCAAGAGATGCCTGGGATTCAGAATTAATTTCTCCTTTAGCTCCTTCCCGCTGTGCCCAGACTCTCCTCTCATTTCACCCCCAGATCTCAAAGGGTTTCATGAACAGGCTGTCTAGCGAAACCCCCATTTTGTAGCTGGTTAATCTCAGGCAAAGATGGGGGAGTGCTGTGTCCAGCATTGCAGCAGGCGGTATGTAAGCAGACCCCCTGCAATACTGAATTGGGGGGGTGGGATAGCTCAGTGGTTTGAGCATTAGCCTGCTAAATCTAGAATTATGAGTTCAATCCTTGAAGAGGCCACTTAGGGATCTGGGGCAAAATCAGTACTTGGTCCTGCTAGTGAAGGCAGGGGGCTGGACTCAATAACTTTTCAGGGTCCCTTCCAGTTCTACAAGATAGGTATATCTCCACATTATAATTGCAATGGGTCTGATTTTCAGGACCGTCCGACTGAAGCCAGTGGGACCTGCAGGGGGCAGCAGCTCTGAAAATCAGGCCCACTGAAGGGAGCTGCAGCTCTGAGTCTCCTGGGTGCACAGTACGCCCAAGTTGTGTTCCTGTGTTTCGGGTAACGCCTACCTGAGTCTGGTGCTGGTGGTGCTGATCTGATTACTGGTCAGCCCTGGTGCCAGCACCAGCGTGCCCATGTTGAATTTATCCTTGTATTGCTTCATCCATTTGCATGTTGTGCCAGTGGCAATGTCGTACCATTTCCCATATACCTAGGAGAAAGGAAAGCACAGCCTGTGATTGCCCCACCCTGCGCCACAGGCAGGCCAGGGACATTCCAGCTCTGCTGAGGATTTGGGGAATTTTCAGGGTTTTCTGCAGAGTTTAAACTCTCATTGCAAAATACTGATGAGCCTGATCTTGTGGGGCACCAAGGGTCAGCTCAGGTGCCCAAATAGGTCTGGGACTGAGCCCCTACAAATCCCACAGACTTCAGCGGGGTTCTAGGCTTTTCAGGAGCAGGTCCCAGGTCTTCTGGCTGTACAGCAAGCTCTGTGAGTGTGAACCAGGCCTGAGCCAGCCTGCACCAATGATAATGCTAAGAGGGGTGAGCTACCCCATACATCTCCACGGTATATGAATTCCAAAATCTAATGATTGCAATTTAATGTTAACATCATTAACTATTTCGCTGTGGGTTGTCCAGAAACATCTGGCTAATGCACTTCTACTTGCCCTCCCAACTTAGTGTCAGACCCACGGCCTCCTGACTCTGCTTGTGGGGCAGCAGGGACAGCTGCTGCTGAACGCTAGCTGTTCCTTCCCTGCTGGGCTCAAGCTCCAAACCCTTCTTCTCACATAGCTGCATATTACACCACTGGGCCAGCCCTATAGCCATGTGTCTGACCAACAGCTTGTGCCAAGGCTGAAGAAAGCAGAAGAGACGAAGTAGTTAATGCACAGTACAAAGCCTTGATCAGAGGTCCCCAGACTGTGGGGCATGCCCCTGGGGGGAGGGCAGAAGAACATTTGGGGAGGGGCGCAGCTGGGGCCTAGGCCAGCCCCATGGGAGGAGGGGAGGGAGTGCCACCCAGCTCCGCTCCTGGCCCCAGCCTTGGCTGCTTGCCCCATGCCCGGGCCTCCACTCCTGGCCCTGTGCCCGGGGCCCTAGCTGCCAGCACCGTGCTCAGGGCTCCTGACCCCACCCCTGGCTGAGGCCCCGTGCCCCACTCCTGGCCCCACCCCCGGCCGAGGCCCCAGCCTTGGCCTCCTTACCCCATCCATGTCCGCCCTGCTCCTGGAGCTGCAGCCCCACTCCCGGCCCTGATTCTAGGGGGAGGGGCACATACAGGGGCAAGGGGGGGCATGAGGTAAAAAGTTTGGGGAGCACTGGCCTAGATAGATACATAGGTTATGTCTGCACTACAGCCTGTGTCAGCAAAACTTATGTCTTTCAAGGGTGTGAATATTCCACCCCCCAAATGACATAAGTTACACGACATAAGCATTCATGTGCACAGCGCTATGTTGGAGGGAGCTTTTCCTGCCAACACGGCTTCTGCCGCTCATGGAGGTGGTTTTGCTGTGCCAACGGAGAGCTCTCTTCCCCACCCGCGCTGCACTGGTACAGTGTAGACACCCTGAAATCCACACCCCATCTCAGCCTGGCAAGCAGTCTGAGTCCTTCTCAGGGTGGCCTTTGAAAAGTGTTGTCTATTAAATGCCACTTAAAAGAAATCTGACGGGGAACCACTTGGCTCCAGAGTCTGGCAGCTCTGCCCACGAGATAGTTTCCCCTCAGATTCCCTTGACTGGTTGCGCCCACTGCAACGTACGCTGATTCTTTTCCACATAACAAATTGTTCCCTGTCTGATACAAATCCTACAGCCCCCCCAGGCATGCACATGGGCACCCTACATGGGAAAGGTGCATTGTCCATATCTGTTATATCACACAGACTCACTCATTCACTTTCCCCTCTGCACACACTTAAGGACTTCCTATCAGGGTGTCCGCAGTGAGATGCAGCACCTATCCCAATACATATTCATCACAGGAGCACCCACACTAGCACCCCAGCTCTGTATCCCTCTAATTGATGTGGATCAGAGCGAGACCCTTCCAGCTCTGGCCCAGCTCTTGTTGGAAGAGGACCTGAGACGATGATTGAAAATATTGACATTTTTAGAGACAAAACACACTTCACTTTTCTAATCTGCCCCTGAGAGTTAATGTAAGAGCTAGACAGTTGTTACCCGTTCGGGGTCGAAATTCTCCTGCACTTGGATATCCTGGGCTTGGCTCCCAATCGGGCTCCCTCTGGCTGTGGGCAGATTGGCAAGAAAGAGAAGGAAGAAGAACTCCTGGAACTTCATGGCTCCGAGGTCGGTTGTGCCCCTCAGCTTCAGAATGGACAGACTCAGCCCTGGAACGTGGACGTTGCACAATGTGAACTCCAAACCCCTGGCCACGGCAAGAGGTGAATGGCCGTGGGTGGGCAGAGCATGTCGGAGTACATCCCAGGCAGCCAATCAAACAGAGAGCGCAGCCCTGATGGATCCAGACAGTGCAGGCTCGGGGAAATGGAGACTTCTGGACCAAGCTTCTGTGAAGCGCCACAGCATTGCTTGTGCCTTTCAGGTGGCTGACCCATTCACATTGTTTGGTGGGCTATTTTGCTGCAAAACAGAGATGAACTTCTTTCCCTGGCAAAGCAGCAACAGGGTTAACCCAACAACCAGCAGCATTTTAGACGTTGTTAGCAGCAGCCACTGTCAAATAGCTTTGTGTGAATTCAAGTGTCTTGAAAATGAGGGACTGATAGTCCTGGATAGAACAAAGCTTGCTCCTCACAGCTCTGCCTGTGCCCTTTGTTCAGCCCTGGGATCTCTCCATGCCCAGCTCTGCCAATGCCCCTCAGTCCTGACCCACAGCCTGCCCCCCTGCCACCACCATGGCTGATCCAGCCCTGGGATCTCCACATGCAGCTCTGCCAATGCCCCTCAGTCCAGCCCTGGGCTTCTCTCCCAGACTGAGAAGCATGTTGAACTAAGTTGTATTTTGGTGATTTGAACCTCTGTCCACTAAAGACTCGGAGGAGAAACCTTGGTGCTATTTTTGTTTGTGCCCTGAGACCGAATATATCTTCACAAGTGCTGAGCTAAAAGGCTGGTCAGAATAACACTGCGTTTTTCTAGCACAGGGGTAGGCAACCTATGGCACGAGTGCCGAAGGTGGCACACGAGCTGATTTTCAGTGGCACTCACACTGCCCGGGTCCTGGCCACCGGTCCAGGGGGCTCTGCATTTTAATTTAATTTTAAATGAAGTGTCTTAAACATTTTAAAAACCTTATTTACTTTGCATACAACAATAGTTTAGTTATATATTATAGACTTATAGAAAGAGACCTTCTAAAAACGTTAAAATGTATGACTGGCACGCGAAACCTTAAATTAGAGTGAATGAATGAAGACTCGGCACAGCACTCCTGAAAGGTTGCCGACCCCTGTTCTAGCACCTTCCAGCTGAGCCCTACACACCCCCTCTGATGGGGATGACGGAAGCCTCCTCCTGCGCTGTGATGTAGGTGCAGTGAGACATGCTTGCAGCAATGCCATTCAGCCACTCGATGCCTCGGTGCTGTCCTAAGGGTCCAGGAAAGTGAAGGGTCTCCAGGAACGAAGTCAGGAGCTCACTTGTTTTGTTTGTGGCTCATGGCTCCCAAATAAAAGCCCATTGTTTAAGAAGGCCTGTGGCTCTGTATGTTATAACAGCAGGGAAGCAGCATTGTGCCCACTTTTCAGATGGGGAAACTGAGGCACAGAGTAGTGAAGTGATCTGCCTAAAGTCACAGAGTGAGTCGGTGACAGAGCCAGGAACAGATCCCAGGTCTTTTAATCCTCCATCCTGATGTTTAACTGTAAGACTTTCCTTCTCTAGGACTAACCCACCAGCCAGTGAACAAAGGAATCATCACAGAAGACGCCTTCTCTCCCTTGATTACTTAGAAGCCATAGAGAATGGAAAGAAAGACAATGTTTTCCATGTGTAGCTCCCTGATTGTATCTATACTTAGATTGGATTTGATGGGTTACTGCAATCAACAAATGGCCGAACTTCCTGTTTCCTCCTCCACAGATAGAATCAGAGGTTGTGACAAATATTGTGTTTGCATCAGTTCCCACTTCAATCTCTTCTGGAAGCCATCATGTAACCATCAGCCATAATTAACTCGCTGTCGGCATAGCCACACCGCGATGAATCTTAGCCACTGACAATGAACCATTAACCTCCAGCCCCACAGAGGCTCTTTCACTGTCCGATAGTAGTAATGAAAAGGGTTTAATCCAGATCAGCCAGGCAAGGCCAGGTTGGCTTCATGTTCCCCTTGCTGTTCCCCATGACTGTTTGTCTTCAAAGACTGATTAACTAAACCAAACAGTGAGAGGGAAACTGCAAACAGAGCAAAGGACAAAACAAAACAAAAAAAACAAAAAAAAAGTTTAAAATCAAGGGGTTTAACCTAATATTTGCAAATAAAGCAGCAGAACCAAAGAAGCTGGCTGCAAACTCCATTCTGCCCTTTTCCCCCACCCCCGCAGAATTTTCCAATATCTTCTTCTGGAACCCAAGCCAATGGGTGTTTTGCCTGAGAGAGGCATGAGTTACCAGCTGACTTTACTCCCTCACCTTTGTAACTGAGAACACCTTCAATTTTTAAAGCTGAAGGAATGTTTAACTAAACACTGACTTCAGCCTTCACCTAGGATGCCATTTGCTAGTGCAAGATCTTCCACTCTCTTTCTCAAGTGTGGAGCTGTGTGGGAGAGGCATTAGCTTCCCACACCTGGGTGCATGTCACTGGCCAATAAAGCTGGGCATATAAATTTCTGTGTTGCCAAGAGTGGTCCAGAACAACAGCATGCCTGCGAGTGAGTGTCAGCAGAGAGAGGTTGCAGTGACATGATACTGAGGTCTATGAAGACAGCCACAAACATTTGGGAGCTTCTCTCCTAAGCACTGTTTTAACAACTGGCTCCTTGTAATGGTGGGCAACTGCCTGGCCACTCCCAGATGAGCTCTGTCCTGATGCATGGACCAATTCAGCCTCGATGGAGGCCTAGGAGATAGGCTGGAGCCTGTACTTCCATGTGTCATTTTGAACTGACCTTGTTTGGAGTCTGTTATACTTGAGGAATCCAGAGATGTTCTACAAAAACTAGAGCTCAATGCCTGTAGTGAAATGGAGCTACCACGGTCTGCACAATAATAGCTGGCACAAAGCTGTGGAACGGGTGTATTAGAGGGGAAATATTGGTGGGCCACCTCAGTAAGCACTTGGGGTTTTAACTTCCACATGGACACCCACTGGCAAACAACAGCTTGGTTCAGCATCTGACCCAAAGGGTAGCATCCCCAAAAGTGGCCTAAACGGTCATGAACCTGGAGTGGGAATAGAACCTAAGAACAGCCAGACTGGGTCAGACCAATGGTCCATCTAGCCCAGTATCCTGTCTTCTGACAGTGGCCGGTGTCAGGTGCCCAAGAGGGAGTAACCAGGAGCATGGCAATCAGTGAGTGATCCATCCCCTGTCATTCATTCCCAACTTCTGGCAGTCAGAGGCTAGGGGTGCACCCAGAGGATGGGGTTGCGTTCCTGACCATCTTGGCTAATTGCCATTGCTGGACCTATCCTCCATGAATTTATCTAGTTCTTTTTTGAACCCAGTTATACTTTTGGCCTTCACAATGTCCCATGGCAATGAGTTCTACAGGTTGACTGCGTTGTGTGAAGAAATACTTTGCTTATGTTAATTTTAAACCTATTGCCTATTAATTTCATTGGCTGACCCCTGGTTCTTGTGTTATGTGAAGGGGAAAATAACCCTACATTATTCATTTTCTCCAGTCACAATTTTATAGATCTTCATCATATCCTCTCTTAGTCGTCTTTTTTCCAAGCTGAATAGTTCCAGTCTCATTAATCTCTCCTCATATGGAAGCAGTTCTATACTCCTGGTCATTTTTGTTGCCCTTGTCTGTATCTTTTCCAATTCCAATATATCTTTTTTGAGATGGGGCAACAACATCTGCATGAAGTATTCAAGATGTGGTTATACCATGGATTTATATTGTGGAATGATGACATTTTCTGTTTTATTATCTACCCCTTTCCTAAGGTTCCTAACATTCTGTTAGCTTTTTCGACTGCTGCTGCACATTGGGTGATTGTTTTCAGAAAATTATCCACAATGTCTCCAAAATCTCTTTCGTGAATGATAACAGCTAATTTAGACCCCATCATTTTATATGTATAGTTGCTCATTCACCCAGTTTTGTGACTCTTCATAGTCTGCTTTGGACTTAACTATCTTGAGTAACTTTATATCATCTGCCAACTTTGCCGTCTCATTGTTTACCCCTTTTTCCAGATCATTTATGAATCGGTTGACTGTCCCAGTCCAGATCTTTGTGGGACCTACTATTTACCTCTTTCCACTTTGAAAACTGGCCATTTATTCCTACCCTTTGTTTCCTCTCTTTTAACCAGTTACTGATCCAGCAGAGGACCTTCCTTCTCATCCCATGATTGCTTACTTTGCTTAGAGCAGGGGTGGGGAACCTACGACCCACAGGCTGGATCTGGCCCCTTGCTCATTTTTATCCGGCCTGCGGGTCACACATGTTCAACTCACCCACCGGGGGCGAGGGCACAGAAGCTTGGGGCTTCCCCCCACAGTGGGGCAAGCTAGCACTTGCGACTCCAGCCCCACAGGGGGAGGGAGGGGGACGATGACACCGAGGCTCGGGGCCTCTGCACCCCTGGGCAGTTGAGTTGAACGTGTGTGGCCCACCATTGATTTTTTCGGTGGGTCAATGGCCCCTGATACCAAAAAAAGTTCTCCGCCCCTGGCTTTGATGGGGGACCTTGTCAAAGGCTTTCTGAAAGTCCAAGTACACTATATGCACTGGATTACCCTTCTCCACATGCCTATTGATCCCCTCAAAGAATTCTAATAGATTGGGGGGGCATGGTTTCCCATTACAAAAGCGCTGTTGACTCTTCACCAACACAGCATGTTCATCTCTGTGTCTGATAATTCCATTCTTTACTAGAGTTTCAACCAATTTGACTGGTTCTGAAGTTATACTTACCACTCTGTAATTGCCGGGATTGCCTTGGGAGTCCTTTACAAAACCAGCATTACATTAGCTACCGTCCAGCCATCCGGTACAGAAGCTGATTTAAGCAATAGGTTCCATACCTCAGTTGGTAGTTCTGTAGTTTCATATTTGAATTCCTTCAGAGCTCTTGGATGAATACCATCTGGTCCTGGTGACTTATTACTGTTTAATTTATCAATTTGTTCCCAAACAACCTCTATCAACACGTCAATCTGGGACAGTTCCTCAGATTTGTCACCTAAAAAGAATGGCTCAGGTGTAGGAATCTCCCTCACATTCTCTGCAACGAAGAGCAATGCCAAGAATTTATTCAGCTTCTCTGCAATGGCCTTGTCTTCCCTGAGTGCCCCTTTAGCACCTCGATTGTCCAGTGGTCCCACTGGTTGTTCAGCAGGTTTCCTGCTTCTGATGTACTTAAAAAATTTTGCTGTTAGTTTTTTGTGTCCTTGGCTGGTTGCTCTTCAAATTCTGTTTTGACCACCTCATTATTCTCTTCCACTTGAGTTGCCAGAGTTCATGCTCCTTTCTATTTTCCTCCACCAGAGGACTGTGGCCTTGCAGGCTACAAGGAAGGATGCAGGTGCAGCCACATGAGCCATCCTGACATTAGTGTAAATGATGCTGGGCCCAGATTCCATCCATTAGCACCCTCCATTTTTCAGAGATCAGGAGGTGGGTCACGGCTCTGTCACACTTGTGCTCAGGCACTGCAGGGGCTAGTCCCAGATAGAATGCTGGGTGCTGTAGCTTTCTGTGGGCAGAGATATAGCCTGTACTGTAGGTGCCCCCAGGCAGAGGGAGACACCCCCGGCAATGAGGCACCCTGGCTGCTGAACATCTCACTGCACATAGGGCTGGGGTTACAGACAGGAAAATGGCCTTGCTGAAAATATGTGTGTGATTCTCTGTACCTTGGGGGAACACCCTGCACCCCCATGTTCATCCTTATAATATAATTGTGTGGATTCCAATGCAAGTTTGGACATTTCGTGTGCCTTCGGAAGGCTCATGATGCACTGAGCATTGTTATAGTAATTTCATGTATATAGTTGTTGTTGTAATTTCATGTATATAGTTATGAGTCTGAAAATATGTCCTCATGGCTTAAAACAAGCCCAGGCAAAAATTCTCCAGGAGCAGAGGGGCAGTTCACACCTCATCAGGGCATGTATGGAACAAACCCAGCCCAGCCTCACAGGAACAAAGGACACTGGCCTAGGCAGCAAAGGATCTGTTGGACTCTCGAGTGACTCATCCTCCTTCCCTTGATCAGTTTGGGACTACGATGAGGTAATGCTCACCTGACTCTGAAGCGGGGGAGGGCAATCCAAGAGGGAAGAAAGAAGATGATAAAAGGGAGAGACGTTTGCCATTCTCTTTCTCTCTCTTCCACTTCCATCTACAGACATCACCACCAAGTGACTGAAGCGCTGATCAAAGGGGAGAGCCTGGCTGGAGGGCAACCAGCCAGCCTGTGGTGAGAAGCATCTAAGTTTGTAAGGGCACTGAAAGTGTTAGATCAACTTAGAATGCGTTTTGCTTTTATTTCATTGACCAAATCTGACTTGTTGTGCTTTGACTTATAATCACTTAAAATCTATCTTTTGTAGTTAATAAATTCGTTTTTTTATTCTACCTGAAGCAGTGCGTTTGGTTTGAAAAATGTCAGAGACTCCCCTTGGGATAACAAGCCTGGTACATATCAATTTTCTTTGTTAAATTGATGAACTCCTATAAGCTTACAGCGTCCAGCGGGCATAACTGGACACTACAAGACGGAGGTTCCTTGGGTTGTGTCTGGGGCCGGAGATATTGGCTAGTGTCATTCAGTTGCACAATCCAAGCAGCGGCTGGCCAAAAGTGCTCACTCATGTAGCTGGGAGCAGCTTACATGCCAGAGGCTGTGCGTGAACAGCCCAGGAGTGGGAGCAGGGTAGGGCTGATTCCCAGAGTCAAGGACTGGAGTGACCTAGCACAGGGGTCGGCAACCTTTCAGAAGTGGTGTGCCGAGTCTTCATTTATTCACTTTAATTTAAAGTTTCACGTGCTGGTAATACATTTTAACGTTTTTTAGAAGGTCTCTCTCTATAAGTCTATATATTGTATAACTAAACTACTGTTGTATTTAAAGTAAACAAGGTTTTCAAAATGTTAAAGAAGCTTCATTTAAAATTAAATTAAAATGCTGAACTTATGCCGCTGGCCTGCTCAGCCCACTGCTGGCCTGGGGTTCCATTCACCTAGGCCGGCAGCGGGCTGAGCGGGGCCTGTGGCCGGGACCCTGGCTGGCAAGGGGCCGGCAGCCAGAACCTCAGACCGGTAGCAGGCTGAGCGGGGCCGGGTGCTGGGACCCCAGACCGGTCTGGGGTTCCGTCCGCTGGCTCCTGCCAGCCAGGGTCCTGGCTGCCGGCCCCACTCAGCCAGCTGCCGGTCTGGGGTTCTGTCCGCTGGCTCCTGCCAGCCAGGGTCCTGGCTGCTGGCCCCATTCAGCCCGCTGCCGGTCTGGGGTCCCGGCCTTTCCCACATAGAGTGGGTACCTACCTTCTCCCTGTTTCTGGCCCATTCTCTTCCTCTATCTCTGCACTGAGCTGAAGGTGGAGGTGCACTGAGCACAGGGCTGGGGGTGAAGGAACAGGCTGGGGGTTCGGGTGCAGGGTCTGGCCAGGAGCTAGAATGAGGGAGGAGGCTCAGGGTTGGGGCAGGAGGTTTGGGTGTGGAGCGCTTACTTGGGCAGCTCCCATTTGGTGCAAGGGGTGCAGGTGGGAATTGGGGGGGTGCAGGAGCTCCCGTTTGGTGCTCAGGGTGGGGATGTGGGGGGTGCAAGAGTCAGGGCATGGGGTGGGGGGGGCTGGGGATGTGTGGGGAGTGCAGGAGTCAGGGCAGGGTGTGTGTGAGGAGGGTGCAGGAGTCAGGGTATGGGGTGTGGGGGGGCTGGGTATGTGTGGGGGGTGCCAGAGTCAGGGCTGGGGATGTGGTGGGGGTGCAAGGGGCTGAGGTGTGAGGGGGGTGCAGGGGTCAGGGCAGAGGGCTTGGGGTGGGCTGGGATCAGGGGGGTGCTCCCAGCCCCCTGCCCTGAGCAGCTCACGGCAGGGGGCTGGAGTGTTACACTCTGATTCCACCCCTCTTCCCCAAGGCCCCACTCCTGCCTCTTCTCCGCCTCCTTCCCAGTCTGAGCAGCGAGGGCTCCTCTTCTCCCCTCCCTCGCAAGGGCCATCGGCGGCAGGGGGGAGAGGAGGCGGAGCACGACACAACACGCTGGGGGAAGAGGCAGGGGAGAGGGAAGCTTGGCTGCCAGTGGAGGCTGCCCTACAGCAGCAGGACCAAGCTTGCTTCTGCCCCCTGCCCTCGCCAGAGAGAGCAGTAGGCGGGGGGCGGAGAAGAACGGGCCCCACTCAGCCCATTGCTGGGGTTCGGCAGCGCGCTGAGCGGGGCCAGTGGCAGCCGCAGTGTGCCATTAAAAATCGGCTCACGTGCCGTCTTTGGCACGTGTGCCATAGGTTGCCGATCTCTGACCTAGCAGATCATCGGTCCAGATAACACCAGGGGAACATCACAATGTGGAAGACTGAGCCTCCAGGCCTCGCTGGCCAAGGCAGGTGTTGAGACACAAAAATGATTAGGGGGCTGAAGCATATGACTTATGAAGAGAGGTTGAGGGATTATTTAGTCTGCAGAAGAGAAGAGTGAGGGGGGATTTGATAGCTGCTTTCAACTACCTGAAAGGGGGTTCCAAAGAGGATGGATCTAGACTGTTCTCAGTTGTAGCAGATGACAGAACAAGGAGTAATGGTCTCAAGTTGCAGTGGGAGAGGTTTAGGTTGGATATTAGGAAAAACGTTTTCACTAGGAGGGTGGTGAAGCACTGGAATGGGTTACCTAGATCAGTGGTTCTCAAACTAGGGCCGCCGCTTGTTCAGGGAAAGCCCCTGGCAGGCTGGGCCAGTTTGTTTACCTGCCGCGTCCGCAGGTTCAGCCAATCGCAGCTCCCAGTGGCCGTGGTTCGCCGCTCCAGGCCAATGGGAGCTGCAGGAAGCGGTGCGGGCCAAGGGATGCACTGGCTACCGCCAGGGGCTTTCCCTGAACAAGCGGCAGCCCTAGTTTGAGAACCACTGACCTAGATAGTTGGTGGAATCTCCTTCCTTGGAGGTTTTTAAGGTCAGGCTTGACAAAGCCCTGGCTGGGATGATTTAGTTGGGGATTGGTCCTGCTTTGAGCAGGGGGTTGGACTAGATGACCTCTTGAGGTCCCTTCCAACCCTGCTATTCTATGATTCTATAACACCTCTGTTCTTCTGCCTCATTCCCTCTCCGGTCTCTGCTGAGGCTGCTGCAACAGAGCCTGCAGGGGGCAGCAGGATGTTGAATTAGCGTGATTGCCAACCCCACATATCCAGGGTATTTTAAGCGTATAGACTGGCCGTACTAGAGGGAAAAAAAAGGAGAAAAGAGCCAGAAGCATTCCCAAATAAATACTTTTGCCCAATACTTTTACTTGCATTCCAGGTACATATGTTTTCAGGCATTGCTTGTCTGTAACCACATACAATGAAACCCATTGCAAGCCAACCAAACACCCACTGGCATTGATTTGTAAGCTACACACAAACCAATAACTGAGCATTCAAACTACATGAGTCTGCAGAAAACGCATTGTAATCTGGATGCAGGTTTTCAAGCCCAAAACACATTACTTGCATGCTGTGGTTAGAGTGAGGAAAGACGTAGAAATTGTGTGTTGCTAGATCAGGTAGGAGGTTGATTTGGACAGATTACCTCACTATATGGTAGGTACAGGGGCTCTCCACTTTCCAGCCCTCAGGGACAATTTCACCAAACTTATGAAGCAGGTAGTGTCTGATCTTTGCCTGGACATTTCTAAGCACAGCAGCTTGTTTTTTCTGCCTTGCTAGGTGTGGCGAAGTGGGAATGTTCTTAATGTTTTCTCTGAATATTGTGTGTGCCTCAGTTTCCCCTATGTATCATTCAAGTATCTAGGTGGTGGGATAAGGGTGTGTGATCATTACAGAGACACCCTAGAGGGCAGATGTGACTACTGAATGTCTGCCTGGGAACAAATGACTGACACGGTTGCCTGGCAACTGATGGCCGGAGCCCATCCTCTGCAAATGCAAAGAGCCAGCCGAAGGTGTTAGAGAACAAAGAGACCAAGTGACCTGGAGATGGGGCTGCTGGGCATGACTGAGGCTGGGCCACTAGAAGGAGTCAGTCTCCTGGTTTGGGACTCTATGGGGGGGGTGAGGAGGGAAGGGAGAGCCCCGGGCTCTGGATCCACTCCTCCCCCCCCATGGACTTTGCTGTAACTTCCTGCTTTCTGTGCTAATAAGATTTGTTCTATGCTGTGTTTCCGTCAACTAATAAACCTTCTGTTTGATTCCATTGGCTGAGACACTGCTGACTGGGGAGCTGGGGTGCAGGGCCCCTTGGTCCCATCCAGGTGGACTCGCTGCAGGGAGCTCACAGTGTGAACAGGGGGCTGAATGCTCCAAGGTCAGACCCAGGAAGCGCTGAAGCTGAGGAGGCTCTTGCCCTGGTGAGAGTGGCCCTGAGGGGAGACACACTGCTCTTGGGAGCATCTTCACTGTGAAGAAGCCAGCAGTGGATGTCCTTGGGTGATCATGAGCCCTCCCAGTAGCAGCCTTCTCTGGGCCTTTGATACTCTCATGAGGGATATATCTGCCAGCATCTGTCTCTAACGCCTAAAATTTAACAATGGCTCAGTCTGGCTGTGTAACAGTGCCTTGTCTGGGGTATTCTGGAGACCTGTCCCTTGTACACCTGCTGAGAGTCTTATCACTATAAGGAGGAAATTAGAAATGGACAAGAGGAGACGTACTCAGAACTGGTTCAGGCTGCTGACTCTGGAGCCCGAGAGACCTGGGAATGGTGGGACAATGGACTGAGATGAAAGACAGAAGTTCTGATGAGTGCAACAAGATATCCTCAGGCAACACAAACTGATGCTTTAGGGAATGCAGCACCCAAAGAGAAACACTGCAGAGCCAATACAATGTGTGGACAGCAAAGCTTTCTTCATGGGGCCATCTACGTCCTTCCACTCATCCCTATAAGGAGAATTGCTGCGAATACAGGACACTGACCTGGCATGCAGCTCCGAGCCACCAGCCTTTGTTAGTACTGCACAATAAAGTTTTATTTTGTGAAAACCAGGATTGATTTTGTTTGCCTTACAATACAGAGATGCAGCCCCCTGAATCAATAGCCCTCCTCCGTAAACCAGTCAATCTGTGTGTGTAAAATAACACAATGTAACACTCTGGCCTCAGCAAAGTGCACTCTTACATAAGAACATAAGAAAGGCCGTACCGGGTCAGACCAAAGGTCCGTCTAGCCCAGTATTCTGTCTACCGACAGTGGCCAATGCCAGGTGCCCCAGAGGGAGTGAACCTAACAGGCAATGATCAAGTGATCTCTCTCCTGCCATCCATCTCCACCTTCTGACAAACAGAGGCTAGGGACACCATTCCTTACCCATCCTGGCTAATAGCCATTAATGGACTTAACCACCATGAATTTATCCAGTTCTCTTTTAAACGCTGTTATAGTCCTAGCCTTCACAACCTCCTCAGGAAAGGAGTTCCACAAGTTGACTGTGCGCTGCGTGAAGAAGAACTTCCTTTTATTTGTTTTAAACCTGCTGCCTATTAATTTCATTTGATGACCCCTAGTTTTTTTTTATGGGAATAAGTAAATAACTTTTCCTTATCCACTTTCTCCACATTACTCATAATTTTATATACCTCTATCATATTCCCCCTTTAGTCTTCTCTTTTCCAAGCTGAAGAGTCCTAGCCTCTTTAATCTCTCCTCATATGGGACCCGTCTCAACCCTTAATCATTTTAGTTGCCCTTTTCTGAACCTTTTCTAGTGCCAGTATATCTTTTTTTAGATGAGGAGACCACATCTGTATGCAGTATTCGAGATGAGGACGTACCATCGATTTATATAAGGGCAATAATATATTCTCAGTCTTATTCTCTATCCCCTTTTTAATGATTCCTAACATCCTGTTTGCTTTTTTGACCGCCTCTGCACACTGCGTGGACATTGTTGTAGCTAAATTAGCCCCCATCATATTGTATGTATAGTTGGGGTTATTTTTTCCAATGTGCATTACTTTACATTTATCCACATTAAATTTCATTTGCCATTTTGTTGCCCAATCACTTAGTTTTGTGAGATCTTTTTGAAGTTCTTCACAGTCTGCTTTGGTCTTAACTATCTTTAGCAGTTTAGTATCATCTGCAAACTTTGCCACCTCACTGTTTACCCCTTTCTCCAGATCATTTATGAATAAGTTGAATAGGATCGGTCCAAAGACTGACCCTTGGGGAACACCACTAGTTACCCTCTCCATTCTGAGAATGTACCATTATTTCCTACCCTTTGTTCCCTGTCTTTTAACCAGTGCTCAGTCCATGAAAGAACCTTCCCTTTTATCCCATGGCAGCTTAATTTACATAAGAGCCTTTGGTGAGGGACCCTGTCAAAGGTTTTCTGGAAATCTAAGTACACTGTGTCCACTGGATCCCCCTTGTCCACATGTTTGTTGACCCCTTCAAAGAATTCTAATAGATTAGTGTAAGCAGAGTCAGGATGAGCTCTACCCTGACATCTGGTGGTGAATTATGGCGAGTGTGGAAAAGAACTCCAGGGGCTGATCTTGTTTGCATAGGCACACCCACCCACCTGGCATGAGACAACAGCAACTGATAGTGGTTACTTTGGATGGGGTGGGATCCCCAGTTTCTCTGTTATCGGGGCAGGAGGAATAAAGTGTTGTTACCCTGATTATGTGAATCAAGGACAATGAAACTGTTTTATGACAGAGTGTCTCACCATCACCTAAGTAGCACTCGCTAGACAAGGGACATGGGTTCCACAACCCAATGAATTGAGAGAGGATGGGCATTTGTATCTGATAGTATGGGCCCCTTTGAGGGCTTGAAACACCAATTATTGCTGCTCCTCCTCTCTCCACTGTTGAATGTCAGAGCTAACTTTGATTCCATTAGGAGTCTAGTTACAGGCTGCTGAGCTGAATTCCCTTTGGGCCAATGGTGCACCAGCACTGGGGCTCCCCTACTAAGAGCTGAAATCACAAAAGAGCTAAAGTTATTAAGAGCTGAGATCACTGAGTGCTGTGTTACATAGTGGGGTAGCCTGAAGCTATATTGCTAAGCGACTGGTGGAGCAGTTTGCAGGATGGCTAGAGGAGCAGCGAGCGGCGCGGAGCCTTGCGGGGACGGTTGGAGCGGCCCAAGGAATGGTGAGTGGAGCTGTTTGCGGGGACGGCTGGAGCGGCTCACAGGTCGGTAAGTGGAGCGGAGCAGCTCGCAGAGCAGAGCAGTTCGTGGGACGGCAGGAAGTGGAATGGCTCGTGGTGAAAGCTGCAGTGGAACCCCACGGAGAGACGGCCGGCCGGCCTCGGATCACGTAAGGTGCCCCTTAACACCCTGCGTGCCCCCCTTTTACTCTGGGGCTGCACTGACCAGGGACAGAGACTTTGGGGGTTGTTGGACTTTTGGGACTTTGGGTGGTTGCTGGACCCAAGCGACTTTGGGGGTGTTGCACTTTGGGGACTCTGGGTGATTTTTGGGTTGCTGGATTCAAGAACCAAAGGGAAAGGACACAGCCCAATTTGCTGGGGTGGGTCTTTTGCTCATGGTTTGTGTTATGAATCCTGTTTGTGGTGTTTTTCCAATTTAATGCTGATGTCATTTACCTCATGTTATTAAACATTTTTTGCTACACTCAGACTCCGTGCTTGTGAGAGGGGAAGTATTGCCTCTTAGAGTATCAGAGGGGTAGCCGTGTTAGTCTGAATCTGTAAAAAGCAACAGAGGGTCCTGTGGCACCTTTGAGACTAACAGAAGTACTGGGAGCATAAGCTTTCGTGGGTAAGAACCTCACTTCTTCAGATGCAAGTAATGGAAATCTCCAGAGGCAGGTATATATCAGTGTGGAGATAACGAGGTTAGTTCAATCAGGGAGGGTGAGGTGCTCTGCTAGCAGTTGAGGTGTGAACACCAAGGGAGGAGAAACTGTTTCTGTAGTTGGATAGCCATTCACAGTCTTTGTTTAATCCTGATCTGATGGTGTCAAATTTGCAAATGAACTGGAGCTCAGCAGTTTCTCTTTGGAGTCTGGTCCTGAAGTTTTTTTTGCTGTAAGATGGCTACCTTTACATCTGCTATTGTGTGGCCAGGGACGTTGAAGTGTTCTCCTACAGGTTTTTGTATATTGCCATTCCTGATATCTGACTTGTGTCCATTTATCCTCTTGCGTAGTGACTGTCCAGTTTGGCCAATGTACATAGCAGAGGGGCATTGCTGGCATATGATGGCATATATAACATTGGTGGACGTGCAGGTGAATGAGCCGGTGATGTTGTAGCTGATCTGGTTAGGTCCAGTGATGGTGTTGCTGGTGTAGATATGTGGGCAGAGTTGGCATCGAGGTTTGTTGCATGGGTTGGTTCCTGAGTTAGAGTTGTTATGGTGCAGTGCGTGGTTGCTGGTGAGAACATGCTTAAGGTTGGCAGGTTGTCTGTGGGCGAGGACTGGCCTGCCTCCCAAGGTCTGTGAAAGTGTGCTCTTGTTGCCAAGAAGGCTAACGGCATTTTGGGCTGTATAAGTAGGGGCATTGCCAGCAGATCAAGGAACATGATCGTTCCCCTTTATTCGACATTGGTGAGGCCTCATCTGGAATACTGTGTCCAGTTTTGGTCCCCACACTACAAGAAGGATGTGGAAAAATTGGAAAGAGTCCAGCGGAGGGCAACAAAAATGATTAGGGGTCTGGAGCACATGACTTATGAGGAGAGGCTGAGGGAACTGGGATTGTTTAGTCTCCAGAAGAGAAAAATGAGGGGGGATTTGATAGCAGCCTTCAACTACCTGAAGGGGGGTTCCAAAGAGGATGGAGCTCGGCTGTTCTCAGTGGTGGCAGATGACAGAACAAGGAGCAATGGTCTCAAGTTGCAGTGGGGGAGGTCCAGGTTGGATATCAGGAAAAACTATTTCACTAGGAGAGTGGTGAAACACTGGAATGTGTTACCTAGGGAGGTGGTGGAGTCTCCTTCCTTGGAGGTTTTTAAGGCCCGGATTGTCAAAGCCCTGGCTGGGATGATTTAGCTGGGAATTGGTCCTGCTTTGAGCAGGGGGTTGGACTAGATGACCTCTTGAGGTCTCTTCCAACTCTGATATTCTATGATTCTATGATTATCCAATATTTGTTCCCCATGACGGTCTTTACAGATGGTGAGCAAGTCACCCCTTAACCGTCTCCTTGTTAAGCTAAATAGATTGAGCTCCTTGAGTCTATCACTCTCCGAAGTGGCTGCCCCAAGCACCTGGTTGGTAAGCTGGTGCCTGGAACCGGCCCTGCATCTCACTGCCTAATCGTTGTCAATTTTTTTGTAGCCATCATGACAAAGGAGAGTTAACACCCTCTTCAGATGCCCAGCAATGAGATTCTGAATAGCAGTTGCTATCTGTCATAATAATAAGTGCACTCTCCCTTTCTACAGTGCCTTTCAGCCCCGGCTCTCAAGCAGTGAGATCTCAGCAGCTTCAGGCCTGGTCAGTTCTTGGGTAAGAGCCCTCCAATGAAATCCTGGAATGGTCCTATGGGTTTTGTGAGTAGAACGCGTTCCTCTGGAACCATCCTGGAGGTGAATGCTTGGCTGCGAGGATGGTGTCGCCAGGAGGGCTTTGGCTTCCTTGACCACAGGATGCTGTTCCAGGAAGAAGGACTGCTAAACAGAGATGGGGTCCACCTATCGAGGAAGGGGAAGAGCATATTTGGCTACAGACTGGCTAACCTTGTGAGGAAGGCTTTAATGTAGGTTCGACTGGGGCAGGTGACCAAAGCCCACAGCTAAGTCAAAAACATGGAGACCTGGGAGAAGGGTCAGAATCTGGGGGGAGCATGGGCTGTTATAGCAGAAATAAGGGAGAGACAAGACAGAACTTGTGGGGGGGAGGGGGCGAATCCAATCAGTATCTTAGATGTCTGTATATTAATGCAAGAAGTATGGGGAATAAGCAGGAAGAAGTCGAAATGCTAGTAAATAAAAACAACTATGACATAGTTGGCATCACAGAGACTAGGTGGGATAACACACATGATTGGAATATTGGTATAGAAGGATATCGCTTGCTCAGGAAGGACAGGCATGGGAAAAAAGGGAGGAGGTGTTGCCTTATATATTAAAAATGTATACACTTGGACTGAGGTTGAGATGGAAATAAGAGACAGACTTGTTGAATGTCTCTGAGTAAGGATAAAAGGGGTAAAAACAAGGGTAATGTCATTGTAGGGATCTACTACAGACCACCTAGCCAGGAAGAAGAGATGGATGAGGCTTTTTTTAAACAACTAACAAAATCATCCAAAGCACAGGACTTGGTGGTGATGGGGG
The DNA here is from genome assembly GCF_013100865.1 of Trachemys scripta elegans. Taxonomy (NCBI): domain Eukaryota; kingdom Metazoa; phylum Chordata; order Testudines; family Emydidae; genus Trachemys; species Trachemys scripta. The sequence goes on from NC_048314.1 coordinate 4,263,083, forward strand.
ACTTCAACCAACCAGACATCTGCTGGGAAAATAACACAGCTGGGCACAGATTATCCAACAAGTTCTTGGAATGCATTGAGACAACTTTTTATTTCAGAAGGCGGAGAAAACTACTAGGGGGGAGGCTGTTCTAGATTTGATTTTGACAAATAGGGAGGAACTGGTTGAGAATTTGAAAGTGGAAGGCAGCTTGGATGAGAGTGATCATGAAATGGTCGAGTTTATGATTCTCAGGAATGATAGGAGGGAGAACAGCACAATAAAGACAATGGATTTCAAGAAGGCGACTTTAGCAAACTCAGGGAGTTGGTAGGTAAAATCCCATGGGAAGCAAGTCTAAGGGGAAAAACAATTGAAGACAGTTGGCAGTTTTTCAAAGAGACATTATTAAGGGCACAAGAGCAAACTATCCCACTGTGTAGGAAAGATAGGAAGTATGGCAAGAGACCACCTGGCTTAACCAAGAGATCTTCAATGATCTAAAACTCAAAAAAACGTCCTACAAGAAGTGGAAACTTGGTCAAATTGCAAAGGAAGAATATAAACAAATAACACAAGTATGTAGGGACAAAATTAGAAAGGCCAAAGCACAAAACGAGATCAAACTAGCTAGGGACATAAAGGGTAACAAGAAAACATTCTACAAATACATCAGAAGCAAGAGGAAGACCAAGGACAGAGTAGGCCTATTACTCAATGAGGGGGAAAGACGATAACAGAAAATGTGGAAATGGCAGAGGTGCTTAATGACTTCTTTGTTTCGGTTTTCACCAAGAAGGTTGGTGGCGATTGGACGTCTAACATAGTGAATGCCAATGAAAATGAGGTAGGATCAGAGTCTAAAATAGGGAAAGAACAAGTCAAAAATTACTTAGACAAGTTAGATGTCTTCAAATCACCAGGGCCTGATTAAATGCACCCTAGAATATTCAAGGAGCTGACTGAGGATAATCTGAGCCATTAGCAATTATCTTTGAAAAGTCATAGAAGACGGGAGACATTCCAGAAGACCGGAAAAGGGCAAATCTAGTGCCCATCTATAAAAAGGGAAATAAGGACAACCTGAGGAATTACACACCAGTCAGCTTAACTTCTGTATCCGGAAAGATAATGGAGCAAATAATTAAGAAATCAATTTTCAAACATTTTAAGATAATGAGGTGATAAGTAACAGTCAGCATGGATTTGTCAAGAACAAATCGTGTCAAACCAACCTGATAGCTTTCTTTGACAGGGTACCAAGCCTTGTGGATAGGGGGGAAGCGGTAGATGTGGTATATCTTGACTTTAGTAAGGCTTCTGATACTGTCTCTCATGACCTTCTCATAAACAAACTAGGGAAGTACAACCTAGATAGAGATACTGTAAGGTGGGTGCATAACTGGTTGGAAAATCATTCCCAGAGAGTAGTTATCAGTGGTTCACAGTCATGCTGGAAGGGCATAACGAGTGGGGGCCCGCAGGGATCAGTTCTGTTCAATATCTTCATCAATGATTTAGATAATGGCATAGAGGGTACACTTATAAAGTTTGGGGCCGATACCAAGCTGGGAGGGGTTGCAAGCGCTTTGGAGGATAGGATTAAAATTCAAAATGATCTGGACAAACTGGAGAAATGGTCTGAAGTAAATAGGATGAAATTAAATCAGGACAAATGCACAGTATTCCACTTCGGAAGGAACAATCTGTTGCACACATACAAAATGGGAAATGACTGCCTAGGAAGCAGTACTGCAGAAAGGGATCTGGGGGTCATAGTGGATCACAAGCTAAATATGAGTCAACAGTGTAACACTGTTGCAAAAAAAAAAAAAAGTGAACATGGTTCCGGGATGTATTAGCAGGAGTATTGTAAGCAAGACACGAGAAGTAATTCTTCTGCTCTACTCCGCACTGATTAGGCCTCAACTGGAGTATTGTGTCTAGTTCTGGGCACCACATTTCAGGAAAGATGTGGACAAATTGGTCAAAGTCCAGAGAAGAGCAACAAAAATGATTAAAGGTCTAGAAAACATGACCCCTGATGGAAGATTGAAAAAATTGGGCTTGTTTAGTCTGGAAAAGAGAAGACTGACAGGGGACATGATAACAGTTTTCAAGTACATAAAAGGTTGTTACAAGGAGGAGGGAGAAAAATTGCTCTTCTTTACCTCTGAGGTTAGGACAAGAAGCAATGGGCTTAAATTGCATCAAGGCCGGTTTAGGTTGGACATTAGGAAAAACTTCCCAACTGTCAGGGTGGTTAAGCACTGGAATAAATTGCCTAGGGAGGTTGTGGAATCTCCATCTTTGGGGATTTTTAAGAGCAGGTTAGACAAGCACCTGTCAGGAATGTTCTAGATAATACTTAGTCCTGCCATGAGTGCAGGGACTGGACTAGACGACCTCTCGAGGTCCCTTCCAGTCCTACGATTCTATGCTCCAACATGGTTTGCAACTTGTTTCTATAGTGCCTGAGTGGCAGAGGGCCAAGAATCTGTCCTCGTATTTAAAGATATTGGTATGAACTGGGTGCAGGGGTGCCGGAACAGGGGGTAGGGCCACAGTTTGGGCTCTAGGAGGTTTCCAGAGGGGTCACTGATTTTCAACTGTGGCCCTCCACCTTTAGAGCGCTTGCGCCGCTCCTGACTGGGTGAATCCTTGTCGTGGGTGGAGACAAAATCTTGTTCAAACTGATATGTGAACACGCCCTTCATTTAAGACAGGGTAAGAGATCGTTAGGGGGCCACACCCAACACAAGGTCTGATAGAGTCTGCCCATAGACTAGCTTCGTTGCGCACCAGAGCTTCCCAGAACGCAGATGTTAAATGTGTGCCGGGCTTGTTAGAACGATGCCAATTCAACTGCAACCCACTTTATCTGGTTTTCTGCTGCAACTAGATTTACTAGTTCGTGGTGAGCTCTTGCTAGGTCACGGTCCCAGCTGGGCCTTCTGGATAATGTGTCTTCTGTGTGCTCAAGGAGTGTGCCTGCCTGTTTCAATAGCCTCAGCAAAGCAAATACATGCATGTTGGAGCGTGTCTCGTAGCACAGTCAGAAATCCATCGATGTTTGTTTTCTTGCTGCTCATCAGGGGAACTGGTGCAAAAGTCTTACGTGCTGCAGCTCCTTCTCGAACCTCGGGCCTAGCCCAGGGTTGCCAGGCATCCGGTTTTCGACTGGAACGCCTGGTCAAAAAGATCAGCGATGCAGGGGGGCTAAGGCAGGCTCCCTGCCTGCCCTGGGTCTC